>NW_024870767.1:0-15000 GCF_019054845.1 Dipodomys spectabilis
GCTTTTTTGTCGGAAGTGATACACGTGGATCGTGCTTCATCCACGCCGCCCGCTCAGGCCACACGGCTCCCCCGGTTCACATGGCCTGGCATCCAGAATGTCCCCCACGCCTGCTCCCGCCTCGCTTCCTCCGGAAGCCCCCACGCGCCCGGGCCCCCACGGGCACACCTGCCCAGCCCGGGCACACCTGCCTGGCCCTGGGATGGCGGCGTGGACTTCGGAGACCCCCTTCTCGCGGACCGAGCCGAGTCCGAGGAGGTGAGCAGCAAGCACCCAGCAGATGTCTGCCCGCGAGGAGGAGGAGGAGGAGCAGCAAACCAGAAGACCAAAGACAGACGGACATCTACCTTTAGTTCCTGGTCCTCCATCCCCTGAAAACAGGAGTGGAAGGAGGAACTCCAGAAGGAGAAGGTAAGAGAAGAGGATGGAAAACGGAAAATGAGCCCTCCTCCCACCAGACGAGGCAAGCCAGGAGGACGGGGGGGGGGGGGGAGGGATGGAGGGCCATGTATGGGGGGGAAGGGGGGGACGGAGGTCCGTGTGCGGGGGGGAGGGCCGTGTGTGGGGCGGGACATGGAGGGGGAGATGTGGGAGGGGATGTGGAGGGGGGCGTGGAGGGGGGGACTTGGAGGGGGGGACGTGGAGGGGGGCGTGGAGGGGGGGACGTGGAGGGGGGTGTGGAGGGGGGATGTGGAGGGGGGGACATGGGGGTGTGTGGGGGGATGTGGGAGGGATGTGGGGGGGACGTGGAGGGGGGGACGTGGAAGGGGGTGTGGAGGGGGGATGTGGAGGGGGGGACATGAGGAGGTGTGGGGGGATGTGGGGGGGATGTGGGGGGGACATGGAGGGGGACGTGGAGGGGGGACATGGAGGGGGACGAGGAGGGGGGCGTGGAGGGGGGTGTGGAGAGGGACATGGAGGGGGGCGTGGAGGGGGGTGTGGAGGGGGGTGTGGAGGGGGATGTGGAGGGGGGCGTGGAGGGGGATGTGGAGGGGGGTGTGGAGGGGGATGTGGAGGGGGACGTGGAGGGGGACGTGGAGGGGGTGTGGAGGGGGGTGTGGAGGGGGGTGTGGAGGGGGGTGTGGAGGGGGGTGTGGAGGGGGACGTGGAGGGGGACGTGGAGGGGGACGTGGAGGGGGTGTGGAGGGGGGTGTGGAGGGGGGGTGTGGAGGGGGATGTGGAGGGGGACGTGGAGGGGGACGTGGAGGGGGTGTGGAGGGGGGTGTGGAGGGGGGCGTGGAGGGGGATGTGGAGGGGGGTGTGGAGGGGGATGTGGAGGGGGACGTGGAGGGGGACGTGGAGGGGGTGTGGAGGGGGGTGTGGAGGGGGGTGTGGAGGGGGGTGTGGAGGGGGGTGTGGAGGGGGACGTGGAGGGGGGTGTGGAGGGGGGTGTGGAGGGGGGTGTGGAGGGGGTGTGGAGGGGGACGTGGAGGGGGGTGTGGAGGGGGGTGTGGAGGGGGGTGTGGAGGGGGACGTGGAGGGGGGCGTGGAGCGGGGCGTGGAGGGGGGCGTGGAGGGGGGCGTGGAGGGGTGCGTGGAGGGGGGCGTGGAGGGGGGCGTGGAGGGGGGTGTGGAGGGGGGTGTGGAGGGGGACGTGGAGGGGGGTGTGGAGGGGGATGTGGAGGGGGATGTGGAGGGGGGTGTGGAGGGGGATGTGGAGGGGGACGTGGAGGGGGACGTGGAGGGGGTGTGTAGGGGGGTGTGTAGGGGGGTGTGGAGGGGGGTGTGGAGGGGGGTGTGGAGGGGGGTGTGGAGGGGGGTGTGGAGGGGGGTGTGGAGGGGGTGTGGAGGGGGGTGTGGAGGGGGGTGTGGAGGGGGACGTGGAGGGGGACGTGGAGGGGGGCGTGGAGGGGGGCGTGGAGGGGGGCGTGGAGGGGGGCGTGGAGGGGGGCGTGGAGGGGGGCGTGGAGGGGGGCGTGGAGGGGGGACGTGGAGGGGGGCGTGGAGGGGGGCGTGGAGGGGGACGTGGAGGGGGACGTGGAGGGGGGCGTGGAGGGGGGCGTGGAGGGGGGCGTGGAGGGGGACGTGGAGGGGGGCGTGGAGGGGGGCGTGGAGGGGGGCGTGGAGGGGGGCGTGGAGGGGGGCGTGGAGGGGGACGTGGAGGGGGGCGTGGAGGGGGGCGTGGAGGGGGGCGTGGAGGGGGGCGTGGAGGGGGACGTGGAGGGGGACGTGGAGGGGGGCGTGGAGGGGGACGTGGAGGGGGACGTGGAGGGGGGCGTGGAGGGGGGCGTGGAGGGGGGCGTGGCGGGGGGACGTGGCGGGGGGACGTGGAGGGGGGTGTGGAGGGGGGTGTGGAGGGGGACGTGGAGCGGGGTGTGGAGGGGGACGTGGAGGGGGGCGTGGAGGGGGACGTGGAGGGGGGCGTGGAGGGGGGCGTGGAGGGGGGCGTGGAGGGGGACGTGGAGGGGGGCGTGGAGGGGGGCGTGGAGGGGGGCGTGGAGGGGGACGTGGAGGGGGGCGTGGAGGGGGGTGTGGAGGGGGGTGTGGAGGGGGGTGTGGAGGGGGGTGTGGAGGGGGTGTGGAGGGGGGTGTGGAGGGGGACGTGGGGGGGGGTGTGGAGGGGGACGTGGAGCGGGGTGTGGAGGGGGACGTGGAGGGGGTGTGGAGGGGGACGTGGAGGGGGGTGTGGAGGGGGGTGTGGAGGGGGGCGTGGAGGGGGACGTGGAGGGGGGCGTGGAGGGGGACGTGGAGGGGGGCGTGGAGGGGGGCGTGGAGGGGGGCGTGGAGGGGGGCGTGGAGGGGGACGTGGAGGGGGACGTGGAGGGGGGCGTGGAGGGGGGCGTGGAGGGGGGCGTGGAGGGGGACGTGGAGGGGGGCGTGGAGGGGGGCGTGGAGGGGGGCGTGGAGGGGGGCGTGGAGGGGGGCGTGGAGGGGGGCGTGGAGGGGGACGTGGAGGGGGGCGTGGAGGGGGACGTGGAGGGGGACGTGGAGGGGGGCGTGGAGGGGGGCGTGGAGGGGGGCGTGGAGGGGGGCGTGGCGGGGGGCGTGGCGGGGGGGACGTGGCGGGGGGTGTGGAGGGGGACGTGGAAGGGGGGTGTGGAGGGGGGTGTGGAAGGGGGGTGTGTAGGGGGGTGTGGAGGGGGGTGTGGAGGGGGGTGTGGAGGGGGACGTGGAGGGGGACGTGGAGGGGGGTGTGGAGGGGGACGTGGAGGGGGACGTGGAGGGGGACGTGGAGGGGGACGTGGAGCGGGGTGTGGAGGGGGGTGTGGAGGGGGGTGTGGAGGGGGACGTGGAGGGGGGTGTGGAGGGGGACGTGGAAGGGGGGTGTGGAGGGGGGGTGTGGAGGGGGCGACGTGGCTGACAAGGATGAGCTCAGCCTTCCTGACTCAGAGCCAGGCCACATCCCAGGGCAGCAGGCTCCTCCCCCTCCCAAGCCCCTGGAATATGAAGAGGGCGCTAGGACTCCGAGCTTCGTCCTCTGGGTGCTCTGCGCCTCACAGCAGTGTCCGCACGGCCTCAGAGATCAGCAACTGGCTCTACCCATCGCTCTACCCATCTCAGACCCGCGCTTCCCAGGACGCGGCCTCGCGCTGCACCGCGGCAGGCCGCAGGTCTGGCCCCGAGCCGCTCTGCTGCACTCTCCCCCTGGCCTTTACTCCCCACCCGGCCCGGCCTGGCCTTCACCCCCTACCCTGCCCGGCCCAGCCTTCACCCCCCACCCCAGCCCGGCCCGGCCTTCACCCCCCACCCCAGCCCGGCCCGGCCTTCACCCCCCACCCCGGCCCAGCCCGGCCTTCACCCCCGACCCCAGCCCGGCCCGGCCTTCACCCCCCACCCCAGCCCGGCCCGGCCTTCACCCCCCACCCCAGCCCGGCCCGGCCTTCACCCCCCACCCCAGCCCGGCCCGGCCTTCACCCCCCCACCCCAGCCCGGCCCGGCCTTCACCCCCCACCCTGCCCGGCCCAGCCTTCACCCCCCACCCCGGCCCGGCCCGGCCTTCACCCCCCCACCCCAGCCCGGCCTGGCCTTCACCCCCCCACCCCAGCCCGGCCCGGCCTTCACCCCCCACCCCAGCCCGGCCTTCACCCCCCCCACCCCAGCCCGGCCCGGCCTTCACCCCCCACCCCAGCCCGGCCCGGCCTTCACCCCCCACCCCAGCCCGGCCCGGCCTTCACCCCCCACCCCAGCCCAGCCTTCACCCCCCACCCTGGCCCGGCCTTCACCCCCCAGCCCAGCCTGGCCTTCACCCCCCAGCCCGGCCTGGCCTTCACCCCCCAGCCCGGCCCGGCCTTCACCCCCCACCCCACCCCGGCCCGGCCTTCACCTCCCAGCCCAGCCCGGCCCAGCCTTCACCCCTCAGCCCGGCCCGGCCTTCACCCCCCACCCCGGCCCAGCCCGGCCTTCACCCCCCACCCCGGCCCGGCCCGGCCTTCACCCCCCCACCCCGGCCCGGCCTTCACCCCCCCAGTCAGGCCCAGCCTTCACCCCCCACCCCAGCCCGGCCCGGCCTTCACCCCCCCAGCCCAGCCCGGCCCGGTCTTCACCCCCCAGCCCGGCCCGCCCCAGCCTTCACCCCCCACCCTGACCCGGCCCGGCCTTCACCCCCCCACCCCGACCCGGCCCGGCCTTCACCCCCACCCCAGCCCAGCCTGGCCTTCACCCCCCACCCTGGCCCGGCCCGTCCAGCCCAGCCCACCCAGGACCAGCCGGCACTCTGCTGCCGCACTCCGTGCTCTCTTTTCACCTCTGTGCTCACCCCAGTGACACCTTTTCCTTCCGTCCGGTCTGGGAGAAGGGTCCTCAGCAGGGTGTTTTTAGCGCCTCTGTCAGCTGGGTGGTATGGAGGGTCCAGACCCTGCCTTGCCCCAGCCCCGCAGCAGCGCCCTTCCCCGGGAGAGCGCCCGCCCCGCCCAGCCTTGCCCGCCTGGCTTCCGAGGCCGTAGGATGCTGCTGGAAGGAGCAGAGGACAGTGTTCCCCACGCTCCTGCAGGTGGCAAGGTGGCGCGTGGACCACAGGAGCATTCTCATCAACACCGTGGTGAAAACCAAGGCAAACAAGGGAAAATAATTGCACGGATGTGTGACGGTTCGGTTCGTGGGCGTAGGAGGGCCTTAAGCTGGTAATTCTGACCAAACTCATCCTGCAGTACAAGTCAGTATCTACCCTGGGGTTTCCTTCATCCCCTCTGAAACCCTGTCTCTGTTTCTTATAACTAAAAGAATCGTGAGCAAAACAGTGCGTACTTCTGGATGTCTTCTATCCTGTGACTATCTTCAAAAGTCGGTGCTTGGAATGAAGATCTCTAATTAAGGGAGGATGAAGCAATTTTCCAGAAAAGAAATTGGTTTTCTGCTATTTGCCCAATCTTTAGCTTGTGCAACCCAGAAGCCTCACTGTCCCATTATAAAAAGGACTGCGTTGCAGGGTTCTTGGAGAAGTAATAAATATAGAGCACTTGGCCCCTTGGCGTTTAAAGCTTGACAGCTGTCATCATTCAGAGGGAGGCAGGCGTTTCCCACCCTTTGTGGGGCTGGGGAAGAGCGCGGGCCGGGACTGCCCGCCGCGGGGGAGGCCGCACACTAGATTTTCAATACACAGACTTGGGTTTCACGGAAGTCCTGAGAGTACGCTCATACATTGGAGGGAGGGGGTCACAACCAAGGGCCGGGGTGCGGCTCAAGCCTGGAAGAGCAGAGGACCAAAACCAAAACCAAACCAAGCCTGAAACCAAGGAAGCTGGAGAGGAGAGGAAGGTGCTGACTCCCCCTCAGTCCAAGAGGAAGCCCAGGCATGAGCCTTCCTCTCCCAGCACTGCCCCAGCCAGGGAGACTTTACACTTCTTTGAAATAAGCACGAGGTCAACAAAATGTGCAGGTGCCTAACTCCATGAGAAATTCATTGCATTCGATAGAAGAATGGTCTGAGAGACCAACAGCAACTGCGGAGGCGCGGGACGGAGGAGAGCATGAAGCAGGCCAGGGTGCACAGGGTGCAGCCCTGCGTGCACAGGGCGCCCGCCTGCACACGGGCTCGCCTTGCGCATCTTACTACAGCAGGCCTGACCATTCCCAGCCCAGCAGAAGCGGGCTTGATGTTGGGCGAGAGAGCAATTCCAGCTGGAAGCCACAAGTGATATCACAGTTCACTATCAAATAAACTTTTCACATAAAATAAGAAAGATTTTGGATGATCACTCCCATCTAGCTTCTAGTTGTTTTAGTGACAAGCTAGGAAAGCGGCAGCCATGCCCTGGCGTGGAAATCCCTCAGGACCAACACCGCCGGAGATCCCTGTGAGGCTCCCGCGCTGGTGGTTCACTGTGGGTGGCGGTAGTTCAGGAGGCCGGGTCAGGAGGGGCAAACATGAGACGCCACTTCCTCCCCACGCGACCCCTGAGCCTCCTCTGGAGGTCAGTCCGGAGCTCCGAGAGCTTCCTCCGATGCCCTTTCCGGGGGTCGGCCGCCTGCACCGCGGAGTCGCCTGCGTTGCCCAGCCTCCTGTGTGCGCCTGCATGACTCCAGGGCGTGGAGAGCGTGTTGAGGTCAAGAGCAAGGACTCTGGCTTTTGCTAGCTGTGTGGCCCGAGACTGTGAGCGGATTTCTCTGTGATTTCATTCCCCTGCCCACAAAAGGGGTTTTAGCAACCCCATACTTCTGCCATTAGAATTAAATGCACTAATCCACGGCAAGTGCCTAATCGGGTGCTTGAGCAGGGTGACGTTCTCGACAGTCATGACTCTGTGTCATTCCCGATCCTTAGCACAGGCAGGCGTGAAATCCGTGGGAGCCCCTGCCGTGTTTCCCGGAGAAAGCGTGACCTTCACGTGCGTGGAACAAGCAAGGACAGGAGTGGAGAAGGGACACACGGCCTGGCCAGCTAGGTGGACGCACTTCCCACTACGCCACGGCGGCTGCCCCTCCTCATGGTAAACCTGAGAGGTTTGTATCAACACGCAGAGGTGGGCAGTGCACTGACCACAGACAGCGCCTGCCCCGCTGGGAACACCCGGGCGGGTGCGGAGAGTCCCAGGGCTGGAGGAGCCAGCGCCATAAAGGAAGAGCGGGCTGGAGGGACCCCAGGGGGAGAGAGGAGCCCCCGAAAGCAGGGCAGAAGAGAGCTCAGAAGAAGCAAGCCTGGGCGCCCAGTGCAGAGAAGTCGGCGTGGAAAACGCGGCTGTGCGGCGGGAGCAGAAGCCCCCACCGCGCAGCACGAGTGTTTCCAGTTCCTAGAGAAACAATCTCTTTAACCGCTGCGCTTTGTTGTCAGGTTACCTGCCTCTTAAGGTTATTTTTAGACTTTTTTTCTTTTCTTAGAAAACCGCAAGTGATTACAGCGTGCGCAGAATGTTTAAGTAGGTCACCGAGACAAAGGAGTTTTTCTCTCTCTCAAATTGACCTCCAAAGCGCCAGGCTCTGGAGAATCAGATGCTGGGTCTCACTCTGTCTACTTGAGCTCCATTTAGAGGCTCACAGCTCAGAAACTTGGGATAACTAGGGAGCGAGGAATTCCAAGTGAAAGAAAGGTGGAGGAGGCTTCTACAGCCACAGACGGCACGGACATCAGGACAGCGCTCTGGAGGAAGAGCGAGGGAGCGGCAGGGATGCTACCTGAAGAAAACGACGCCATTCCACCCAAACCCTTAAATTCCTTCAGTGACAGCCAGGGGTGAACCCGAGCTCGATCACGCGACCCTTGTCTCCTTCCTGTTTCACGAGAGAGAACTAAAGAAAATCTTCTAAGAGATCGCACCCCTTCGGGAGCTCGCCTGGGGTCCAAGCAAAACTTGGGAATGAGATCAGATCTGGGGTCGGCAGCCCCGGCATTTCCTGTCCAGGCCCACGGCACTCGGCACGCTGGGCACGCTCATCACGCTGGGCACGCTCATCACGCTGGGCATGCTCATCACGCTGGGCACGCTGGGCACACTGAGCACGCTCATCACACTGGGCACGCTGGGCACACTGGGCACGCTCATCACGATGGGCACACTGATCACACTGGGCACACTCATCACGCTGGGCACACTGGTCACACTGGGCACGCTCATCACGCTGGACACGCTGATCACACTGGGCACACTCATCACGCTGGACACGCTGATCACACTGGGCACACTCATCACGCTGGGCTGGGCACGCTGATCACGCTGGGCACGCTCATCACGCTGGGCACGCTGGGCACACTGGGCACGCTCATCACGATGGGCACACTGATCACACTGGGCACACTCATCACGCTGGGCTGGGCACGCTGATCACGCTGGGCACACTCATCACGCTGGGCACACTCATCATGCTGAGCACGCTGATCACGCTGGGCACACTCATCACGCTGGGCACACTCATGCTGAGCACGCTGATCACGCTGGGCACGTTGATCACACTGGGCACGCTGATCACACTGGGCACGCTCATCACGCTGGGCACACTCATCATGCTGGACACGCTGATCACACTGGGCACGCTCATCACGCTGGGCACGCTGGGCACACTGGGCATGCTCATCACGCTGGGCACGCTGATCACACTGGGCACGCTGATCACGCTGGGCACGCTGATCACGCTGGGCACGCTCATCACGCTGGGCACGCTGATCACACTGGGCACGCTCATCACACTGGGCACGCTCATCACACTGGGCACGCTGATCACGCTGGGCACGCTCATCACGCTGGGCTGGGCACGCTGATCACGCTGGGCACGCTGATCACACTGGGCACGCTCATCACGCTGGGCACGCTCATCACGCTGGGCTGGGCACGCTGATCACGCTGGGCACGCTGATCACGCTGGGCACGCTCATCACGCTGGGCACGCTGGGCACACTCGGCACACTGGGCACACTGGGCAAGCTGGGCACACTCAGCACGCTGGGCACACTCGGCACACTTGGCACGCTGGGCACACTTGGCACACTGGGCACACTCGGCACGCTGGGCACGCTCGGCACGCTCGGCACACTCGGCACGCTGGGCACACTTGGCACGCTCGGCACGCTGGGCACGCTCGGCATGCTCGGCACACTCGGCACGCTCGGCACGCTGGGCACACTCAGCATGCTGGGCACACTCGGCACGCTGGGCACGCTGGGCACACTCGGCACGCTGGGCACACTCGGCACACTGGGCACACGCGGCACACTGGGCACACTCGGCACACTCGGCATGCTGAGCACACTCGGCACGCTGGGCACACTCAGCACGCTCAGCATGCTGGGCACACTTGGCACGCTGGGCACGCTGGGCACACTGGGCACGCTGGGCACACTGGGCACACTGGGCACACTGGGCACGCTGGGGACACTGGGCACGCTGGGCACACTAGGCACACTGGGCACGCTGGGCACACTGGGCACGCTGGGCACACTGGGCACGCTGGGCACGCTGGGCACGCTGGGCACGCTGGGCACACTCGGCACGCTGGGCACACTGGGCACGCTGGGCACACTGGGCACACTGGGCACGCTGGGCACACTCGGCATGCTGGGCACACTCGGCACGCTGGGCACGCTCGGCACGCTGGGCACGCTGGGCACGCTCGGCACGCTGGGCACGCTGGGCACGCTCGGCACACTGGGCACACTGGGCACACTCGGCACGCTGGGCACACTGGGCACACTCGGCACGCTGGGCACGCTGGGCACACTCGGCACGCTGGGCACGCTGGGCACGCTGGGCACACTCGGCACGCTGGGCACACACGGCACGCTGGACACGCTGGACACACTGGGCACGCTGGGCACACTCGGCACGCTGGGCACCAGCCCCTTCGTGACAGCGTGAAGACCAGCCTTCCCGGCCCGGCCCGCCACCCCTCCCGAACGCCACCACCTCTGCTGAGAACATTAAGTCCTGGTCTAAAACTTAGGTCTCGAGGATTCGGATCAGCACAGAGACCAGTGTGAGGGGCGTCTGTGACGTTTCCCAGGTGCCTCCCTCTGCCCTTCCTCGCCCTGTGAGCTGCTGGAAAATAGAGTCAAAGCCAAGAAAGAGGGAGGATGAAAGACCAAGCAAGGTGACTTAGAGGCAGAAGATGCGGAGCTCGGAGCTTCAGACACCGAGTGAGCTGGCTGGCTCTGCTGAGGATCCACACCCTGCATTCATACCCTTACCAACAGCAGTCCAACTCGCCAGGAGCTCCTCAGACGCCAGCATCAGAGCTTCCACACCACCCAGCACCCCACGCTAAACATCCGAGGAAGCTTCACGTCTGATGTCAACAGGGCCTGTGCCCTTGCTAACCACAGCGGCGCCACTCACAAAAGCCACGGCGTGGGTGCAACGTATGCATCGCCATCAGATGAAAAGACAAAGATGCAATGACCCACGTCAACAACAGGCTGCTGTCCGGCCTCAACAAGGAGACAGCCCCGGCATTTGCCGCAACAAACCCAATCTGAAGGAGATTCTGTTAGGTGAAATAAGCCAGAAGACAAATCCTGCGTGGCCTAACTTGTATATGGAAGCTGGAAAACCAGATTCACAGAACGAGGAAGTAGAACGGGAGGGAGAGGAGGGGGCGGCGATCTCCATCTAAAGGAATGAAGTCTCAGTTCCTCTGGAGGAAGGCTCAGCCCAGACTACCGCACAGCATTGATGGCGATGTATCCCATACTTAAACACCACCAAGAGGGTAAATTTTTAAACGCTGATGACAATGGGACAGAACCATTCCATGCAGCACCATGCATTGATTTCTTCTGTCGACCTTTCCTGTGAGCCTGGCATCCGCATTGCACCACAAGAAGATGGCACCACCACTGTCAATCAACCATTTAAAAAAAGAACACAGCATCACCACTGCCAATTAGCCATTTAAAAGCCCAATCCCTTCTTTATTTACAAATCTGAACTGGGGGCAGGGCCCCCTGGGGCTCCTTTGTACAACTCCTTAAAGATGAACAATTAAAAAACAAACTGTGTGAGAGCTGGCTTCCGCAGCGCGCACACTGACTGGAGCCACACGGAGAAGGTGAGCCACGGCTCAGGGATGAGACGCCGGTTCCTGAAGCCGTCCACATTTTTTAGCAGTGATATTCACTAGACACTAGCTTGGAAATGAGGGTCAGGAAGGGAGAAACCTGGGAGAAAAGGAGGGAGGGGTCCAAAAGAAATGCACTTGGGACCTGGCCTGGGTAGCTGTAACCCCTCTGACAGCACCCTTACAATAAAAAGAATCACCTGAAACTCCTCGTGTGTGCAGCTTTGTCACCAGCGGCCCTCCGGGCAGCCCCAGAAAGGCCTGTGATGGCAGGCCGTGGTGCTCACTGTGGCTGAGGAGACCGACAGGCTGCATGAGGGACGGCGAAGTGAGCAAGACCGAGCCTAACGTGCATGGCGGATGCACACACAGCCCTGGGACTGAGTGAGCAAGCCCCAGCCCTGGGACTGAGTGAGCAAGACCCAGCCCTGGGACTGAGTGAGCAAGACCCAGCCCTGGGACTGAGTGAGCAAGACCCAGCCTAACGTGCACGGCAGATGCACTCACAGCCCTGGGACTTCTCCTCAGAAAGGTATTTTAAGTAGGTGCTAGAGAGGGAGAAGGTGAAGCACACACTGACAAATCCTTATGCTTCTGAGAGGGATCACCGCACATCTCCTCATTTATGACAGTGAGTCTGCTCCTGGGCTTTAGGAGCTAGTCCGGTGGTTGTCTGGCCACTGACGGTGGGCTCTCCCAGCAAGGCTGACCCCCACGCAGGCGGACGCGTGCACCGCGGCTCGGCCCCCGCATCGAGGCCGGAGAAACAGTGGCTGTCCTCGGCTCCCTTCCCGCTGCTGAGACACACGTGGGTGACACCCGCGCCCCCGAACAGCCACCTCAGAGGACTCAGAGGAAGCCGAGAAACACACCGGAAGAGAATCGGAAGGCAGGTGTCACGCTTCCTTCCCCACTGCTGTGAACCTGAGACGAGACCAGGGGACGCGACTGAGGATGCAGTTGGTGATGCTCTGCTTCAGAAGTTTCAGCTTTGTCTGCCTTGGACATAGCTCACGACAGAACCACTTGCAAGGAGAAGAGCTCTGCTCTGCGGCTCGGACAGCGCAGTCCCCTGGGGCAGAGCGGGCTGGGGAGAGGCGCTCCCGGAGACTCGCCCCTGCATCCTGCAGCCAGACCACCGATGCTCGAGGTGCAACTCCCAAACAGCCGCAGGCTGGGGACTGTCTTCTGCACAGAGCTGGTGCGGAGGCGCTTCATGTCCAGCCACGCCGCTATGGTTAACCACTCGGTCTGTCCCTGTCCCACGAGCTCCAGGTCTTCCCCACAAGGCTCGCTGACCCTAGGCCTGGCCAAGATGGCAGAGCTCCCAGACACTCACAACTGAGCCGAGCCTCGGCCTGGGCGGATGCGGCTCGGCGAGCTCACACCAGCTCACGTTCCTGGCCCGCTCCTCCCACGCCATCACAGGGCTCACGCCTGCGTCTCCGTGCCGGGCAGACCCTGGACCCCTGGCTCTCCTCCACACGGAGCTCCCCAGCCTCCAGCCCTGTCACCCCCACGCTCCCGCGAGCACGGGGTCCACTCACCCTAGTGGCCGCTGTCTCCCCTCTCCTCCGTGCAGCGGTGGTGGTGGTGGCAACTCCAGCGGCCGTGAAGGCTCCTCCACAACGCAGACCGCAGGGCGGTAAGGCCCGCAGCCTCAGCGTGGTGTAGAAGCCCTCAAAACCTCTCCTGGCCCTTCATCTGGCCCTTATCCCACCTTCACGGCCACGGCCCAGGTAACGTCCCAAATAAAATCCAGCCCGCTACGGACTCTCCACCCCCCAGTGGGCAGAGCTCCTTGGAGGGCCCGGCCTCTCTCCAGCCTGCCTCCGCAGCCCTGCCCCTCCCCTCCCCTCCCCTCCCCTTCACATCACAAGCCACACCTGCCTCGGCCCCAGGGTCCTCATCCCCCGGCCTCCCTCCCCCGGCCTCCCTCCCCGCCCCTGCTGCACCCTGCTCCAGGGACCCCCCAGGAGAGCTGGCGCTCCCTCCCCAGGAAGAGAAACCACAGGCCCTGGCCCTCGTACACATCCCACAGTAGCAATAAGAATTGTTAATTATCCGATGGGGAGGAGCCACTGGCTCTGCCCGTTATAGTACATTACAATACTAATAATTGTTGCCGACAACCAGTGGCTCCCACCTGTCACCCTAGCTACTCAGGAGGCAGAGATCTGAGGACCCCAGTTCAAAGCCAGCCCAGGCAGGAAAAGTCCGTGAGACTCTTATCTCCAAAAACCACCAGAAAACCGGAAGTGGTGCTGAGGCTGAAGAGCTGAGGGACAGCGCCCAGGCCCAGAGTTCAGGCCCCAGAACTAAATAAATAAACGGACAACATAAATAAATAAATAATAATCACAATTCTTACTTGGCTATTTAGTTTTTCTTGTCTGTCTTTCTGTGTGCCGGCTGCTCAATTGTAAGCGTGTCTGAGAGTCTCAAAGCGCTGGGTGAATCACAGCTCAGTCACTGAGCAGGAGGAAAAGCACTGATTTCCTTTTCCAGTTCCACTTGCTTCACTCCTTAGTGAGGAAGGGACGGGAAGGTCAGCAGGTGACTCCACCACCATTCCCAAGGTCTGATGGACTTGGGCTCACCCAGGACTCCCACAGCAGTAACCAACTCAATAATGGAGAGATGGGCTCATGGGGCGCAGGAGAGCCTGTCGCGGTTGGTAACACAGTGCCACAGACTGCTTTACGAAGTAACGTTGACGTGTTCAGGGCCACACCAGCCCCCCGGCTGATCCTGAGAGGTAGAAGCAGTGACTTCGGGGAAAGCTCACCTGACAGCTTTTAATCAAGGTGAAAGCTGGTAAAGCTGTCTTTTTTTTAAAACAAGGCAAACAATTGCATTAACTTTTGCCTCAAAAGTCCAAGGCTTCGTCTGCAAAGTTAGCTACAAAGAAGGAATGTGCATAAGCAAAACCTGACAAGAGTTGCAGTGTCCAAGGGGCCGGTCCTGAAAAATATCAGACATCTAAAGTTCATTCTTGGGAGCATCATCAAAATTCTCCACAAGACCTGGGCTTCATCCTCCTCCTCTTCAGGCTGAGGTGGCTCTCCGTCCACCGGTGGCCTGGACAGGGCGTCTGCCAGACCCCATGGGCTAGGTCGAGGGTCTGGGAAGCATTTCTGTGCACAGCTTTGCCTGGTGTGATGGTGAAAATGCTTGCTGGCAGATACCTGAACTTCAGGGTTGGTAAAACGGCTTGCTTCTAACATGCTCCTCTCTTCAGCAGGAGGTACACCTGTAGGTTCTTTAAGGAGAACTGAAGTTGTTTGTCATCCACGCAGCTGCTCTCTGGACCACCAGCTTCTGACTGGAGTAGTTCCTGTTTGTCATCAGTGTGATGTGCCTGCCGACTGTCCAGCTCCTCCTGGGTTGTGATGGCGTCTTTCATCGTAGTGGTGAGGATTAGGGTCAATGCTCAGGCAGACGGGTTGAGATCAAGCCACACACAGGGTGAGCTAGAGCCTGGTAAAGACTTTATGTTACTTCTCTGGTCTGTATTAGTCTTCCTTTGAACAAGTTACATCCTATCTTGTTCTCTTCTGGACTATGTCCATACACTGCTCCTGAGAGCCCAAGGCAGACGACATTTGAAATGAGGACCCACTTTGCGAAGGCAAATGTGAGAGTCCTGAGTCTCCTGTGCCTCTCCCAAGACCGCCAGGAATCGTGCAGGGCTTTCCATCAGAAAAGCACCACGTTCCAGCACATTCCAATGAAGCTCCGTGCACATACGCATTGTCCAGCCAGGGCTCCGCACAGCCCGGCCAACGCCTGAGGTCAGGAGAAGGTCCGCCAGGCCCGCTGCCCACCGCCACTCACCCAACTCGCCAGGCCCGCTGCCCGCTGCCCGCCAAGCCCGCTGCCCACTGCCTGCTGCCCGCCGCCACTCACCCAGCTCTCCAGGCCCGCTGCCCGCTGCCCGCTGCCCGCTGCCCGCCAGGCCCGCTGCCTGCTGCCCACTGCCCGCTGCCTGCTGCCCGCCAGGCCCGCTGCCTGCTGCCCGCTGCCCGCTGCCCACTCACCCAGCTCACCAGGCCCGCTGCCCGACAGGCCCGCTGCCCG